>NW_027672514.1:0-26278 GCF_964165515.1 Mesoplodon bidens | reverse complement strand
TGGCTGGACACTTGGGGCTGAGAGGATTGGTGAGGTTGGGTGAGCGAATGTACACCTTTAAGCAATGATGCGTGCCACCCATGCCATGGGGCCCTACTCTGCACGTATAAGGGAATGTCAGTACAGTTAAATCATGCATGGGAAACCCACAGGATTCGAAAACGTGTGATCGGGAAAGGTTTGTAAAACGCTCCTCAATTTTCCTCTCCTGGTGCTCGGGTTTGACATTCCAGGCGCTTTACTCTCAATCTCCCAACTTGGGGAGTCAGTGCCTTTAACCTCCTGTTTCTCACAGTTTGCAACTTGTGTGGAGGATGAAAGGGAAGAGGAGGAACAAATGACAGCCAAGCTGTAGGCATTTGGACGGGCACATGTCACTCTATTTTCCTGGCAGGAAGAAGAATTAACCAAAATCTCAGCCTGCCTCCCCCAAAACCAGGATAGGGCCTGAAGCAATCCTGCGGTTTTGCGGCCAGCACAGAAAAATATGTGCTGACAAATGGAGCTCATGGGAACAACTATTCAGAAACTTGCAGAGTTATACACGACAACTATCATCCAAAAATCTGTTGAGGGAAGGCAAACAGGAGGACATGAAAGCAAGGCAGAATTCCAGGAAACAGGCTTCAAGAGGTAGATTGGAATCGCCTTTAAAGCACATGAAAATCGGCAGAACTTCCACAATGATGCACTTGGCCAAAGAGGGCATTAGCGTGCTTTCCAGGACATATTGAGGAAAAAACGCATACACGCTTTGTGGCCAACCAAGCAAGTGGGAAAAGCAAATATGCACTAAAAAGAAGTCTCACTTCCCACCGGTCACTAGGGATATCCGAAAATATTGTACAAACCAGAAAAGAAGGTCAGGCCGTGGAGAAAAGGGAGCATTCTTACGTAGATGGTAGGGAGGAAAATTGCCAGCACACACTCCAGAGAACTGCCTGGTGTTTCCCAAAAACAACTAAACAACTCAGCTACAGAGCTTAGGGCACTTTCACTCATGGAAGTATACATTGGGAAACCTGTAAATCAAAGACACACAGCCACCCCAAATTTAACGGCTGCACTGTTTACAAGCACCTCGACCTCAGAACACCTCAAATATTGCAGGAAAGACAAAAATGGATAAAGAAGTTGTGGTACTTTCGTACCATGGAATATCCCTCAGCCATGAAATCAATGTCATAAGGCCAGTAGCAGCATAATGGGTGGATATAGGTATGATGATTCTAAGTGAAATAAGTCACACAGAAAAAGAAACTTATCCTAAGATATCACTTATGAAGGGAATGTAAAAAGGCTACACATGAACTAAAGTAGAAATCAGAACAGAGTCTCACATTTAGAAAACACTCCTATGCCTGCTCAAGGGGAAAGGTGAGGTGGGTTGATGCATAGAATCAGAGTTTGATATTAGCACAGGTACCTTTTCATAAACCAACTATGTAATAGACAAGACCTACGCCTTGCTCAGTGAACTGGACTCAGCACCCCCTATCCCGCGCAGAGGAATATATCTGACTAGTAAGAATCTTAAAACCTATGTACTGATATGTCTCCGTAAGGGATTCAAGTGTGCCTAGAGCGGCATAAACATGGCAGTGAAAATCAGCTCAAGCCCATTATGAAAAGAAATTTCAAGAACAAAACACAAAAACGGCGAAATTCTTACACAATTCGTTCAGGGGCTCTGATGCAACCTGGATTGACCCCATCTACACCCACACCTGAATGAGACAAAAGGCTGGGCATTTGGGGCTCAGAGGATTGGTGAGGCTGGGTGAGCAAATGTACACCTTTAAAGCAATAATGCGTGCCACCCATGCCATGGGCCCCTACTCTCCAGGTTTAAGGGAATATTAGTAAAATTAAAACATGCATTCGAAACCCACAGGATGGGACACCGTGTGATCGGGAAAGATTTCTAAAACGCTCTTCAATTTTCCTCTCCTGGTACTCTGGTTCGACATTCCAGACACTTTACTCACAATCTCCCAACTTGAGGAGTCAGTGCCTTTAACCTCCTGTTTCTCACAGTTTGCAACTTGTGTGCAGGATGAAAGGGAAGAGGAGGAACCAATGAGAGCCAAGCTGTAGGCATTTGGACGGCACATGTCACTCTATTTTCCTGCCAGGGAGAAGAAATAACCAAAGTCTCAGCCTGCCTCCCCCAAAACCAGGATAGGGCCTGAAGCAATCCTGCGGTTTTGCGGCCAGCTCACAAAAATGTGTGTTGACAAATGGAGCTCATGGGCACAACAATTCAGAAACTTGCAGAGTTATAAAGGACAACTATCATCCAAAAATCTGTTGAGGGAAGGTAACCAGGAGGACTTGAAAGCCAGACGGTATTCCAGGAAACAGGCTTCAAGAGGTAGATTGGAATCGCCTTTAAAGCACATGAAAATCGGCAGAACTTCCACAATGATGCACTTGGCCAAAGAGGGCGTATGCGTGTTTTCCAGAACATATTGAGGAAAAAACGCATACACGCTTTGTGGCCAACCAAGCAAGTGGGAAATGCAAATACGCACTAAAAAGAAGTCTCACTTCCCACCAGTCAAAAGGGACATCCGAAAAAATTGTACAAACCAGAAAAGCAGGTCAGGCCGTGGAGAAAAGGGAGCGTTCTTACGAAGATGGTAGGGAGGAAAATTGCCAGCAGACACTCACTCCAGAGAACTGCCTGGTGTTTCCCAAAAACAACTAAGCAACTCAGCTACAGAGCCTAGGGCACTTTCACTCATGGATGTATACGTTGGAAAACCTGAAAATCAAAGACACACAGCCACCCCAAATTTAACGGCTGCACTGTTTACAAGCACCTCGACCTCAGAACACCTCAAATATTGCAGGAAAGACAAAAATGGATAAAGAAGTTGTGGTACTTTCGTACCATGGAATATCCCTCAGCCATGAAATCAATGTCATAAGGCCAGTAGCAGCATAATGGGTGGATATAGGTACGATGATTCTAAGTGAAATAAGTCACACAGAAAAAGAAACTTATCCTAAGATATCACTTATGAAGGGAATGTAAAAAGGCTACACATGAACTAAAGTAGAAAACAAAACAGAGTCTCACATTTAGAAAACACTCCTATGCCTGCTTAAGGGGAAGGGTGAGGTGGGGTGATGCATAAAACCAGAGTTTGATATTAGCACAGGTACCGTTCCATAAACCAAATATGTAATAGACAAGACCTACACTTTGCTCAGTGAAATGAACTCAACACCCCCTATCCCGCACAGAGGAATATATCTGACTAGTAAGAATCTTAAAACCTATGTACTGATATGTCTCCGTAAGGAAATCAAGTGTACCGAGAGCGGCATAAACACGGCAGTGAAAATCATCTCAAACCCTGTATATAAATAAATTTCAGAAACAAAACACAAAAACAGCGAAATTCTTACACAATTCGTTCAGGGGCTCTGATGCAACCTGGATTGACCCCTTCCACACCCACACCTGGAAAAGACAAAAGGCTGGACACTTGGGGCTGAGAGGATTGGTGAGGTTGGGTGAGCAAATGTACACCTTTAAAGCAATAATGCGTGCCACCCATTCCATGGGTCCCAAATCTCCAGGTTTAAGAGAATTTTAGTAGAATTAAAACATGCATTCGAAACCCACAGGATGGGACACCGTGTGATCGGGAAACATTTCTAAAATGCTCCTACATTTTCCTCTCCTGGTGCTCGGGTTCGACATTCCAGTTGCTTTCCTCTTAATCTCCCAACTTGTGGAGTCAGTGCCGTTAAACTCCTGTTTCGAAAAGTTTGCAAATTTGGCGGAGGATGAAAGGGAAGTGGGTTAACCAATGAGAGCCAAGCTGTAGGCATTTGGACGGGCACAAGTCACTCTAATTTCCCATCAGGAAGAGCAATTATCCAAAGTCTCAGCCTGCAGCCTGGGAACCAGAATAGGGCCTGAAGCCATCCTGCGGTTTTTCGGCCTGCTCACAAAAATGTGTGTTGACAAATGGAGCTCAGGGAGCACAACAATTCAGAAACTTGCAGAATTATAAAGGGCAACTATCATCCAAATATCTGTTGAGGGAAGGCAACCAAGAAGACATGAAAGCCATGCAGAATTCCAGGAAACAGACTTCAAGAGGTAGATTGGAATCGCCTTTAAAGCACATGAAAATCGGGAGAACTGCCACAATCATGCACTTGGACAAAGAGGCCGTATGGGTGTTTTCCAGAACATATTGAGGAAGAAACGCATACACGCTTTGTGGCCAACTAAGCCATCGGGCAATGAAAGTACGCACTAACAAGAAGTCTCACTTCCCAACGGACAAAAGGGACATCCAAAAAAATTGTAAAAACCAGAACAGCAGGACCGGCCGTGGAGAAAAGGGACCCTCCTTACGCAGATGGGAGGGAGGAAAATTGCCAGCACCCACTCCAGAGGACTGCCTGGTGTTTCCCAAAAAAAAAAAAAAAAAACTAAACAACTCAGCTACAGAGCCTAGGGCACTTTCACTCATGGACGTATACGTTGGGAAACCTGAAAAACAAAGACACACAGCCACCCCAAATTTAAGGGCTGCACTGTTTACAAGCACCTCGAATTCAGAACACCTCAAATATCGCAGAAAAGACAAAAATGGATAAAAATGTTGTGGTATTTTCGTACGATGGAATATACCTCAGCCATGAAATCAATGTCATAAGGCCAGTAGCAACATAATGGGTGGATTTGGTATGATGATTCTAAGTCAAATAAGTAACACAGAAAAAGAAACTTATCCTAAGATATCACTTATGAAGGGAATGTAAAATCGCTACACATGAACTAAAGTAGAAAACAGAACAGAGTCTCTCACTTAGAAAACACTCCTATGCCTGCTCAAAGGGAAAGGTGAGGTGGGGTGATGCATAAAACCAGAGTTTGGTATTAGCACAGGTACCATTCCATAAACGAAATATGAAATAGACAAGACTTACGCCTTGATCACTGAACTGGACTCAACACCCCCTATCCCGCACAGAGGAATATATCTGACTAGTAAAAATCTTAAAACCTATGTACTGATATGTCTCCGTAAGGGAAACAAGTGTGCCTATAGCGGCATAAACACGGCAGTGAAAATCAGCTCAAAACCATTATAAAAATAAATTTCAAAAACAAATCACAAAAACAGTGAAATTCTTACACAATTCGTTCAGGGGCTCTGATGCAACCTGGATTGACCCCATCTACACCCACACCTGAATGAGACAAATGGCTGGACACTTGGGGCTGAGAGGATTGGTGAGGTTGGGTGAGCGAATGTACACCTTTAAGCAATGATGCGTGCCACCCATGCCATGGGGCCCTACTCTGCACGTATAAGGGAATGTCAGTACAGTTAAATCAAGCATGGGAAACCCACAGGATTCGAAAACGTGTGATCGGGAAAGGTTTGTAAAACGCTCCTCAATTTTCCTCTCCTGGTGCTCGGGTTTGACATTCCAGGCGCTTTACTCTCAATCTCCCAACTTGGGGAGTCAGTGCCTTTAACCTCCTGTTTCTCACAGTTTGCAACTTGTGTGGAGGATGAAAGGGAAGAGGAGGAACAAATGACAGCCAAGCTGTAGGCATTTGGACGGGCACATGTCACTCTATTTTCCTGGCAGGAAGAAGAATTAACCAAAATCTCAGCCTGCCTCCCCCAAAACCAGGATAGGGCCTGAAGCAATCCTGCGGTTTTGCGGCCAGCACAGAAAAATATGTGCTGACAAATGGAGCTCATGGGAACAACTATTCAGAAACTTGCAGAGTTATACACGACAACTATCATCCAAAAATCTGTTGAGGGAAGGCAAACAGGAGGACATGAAAGCAAGGCAGAATTCCAGGAAACAGGCTTCAAGAGGTAGATTGGAATCGCCTTTAAAGCACATGAAAATCGGCAGAACTTCCACAATGATGCACTTGGCCAAAGAGGGCATTAGCGTGCTTTCCAGGACATATTGAGGAAAAAACGCATACACGCTTTGTGGCCAACCAAGCAAGTGGGAAAAGCAAATATGCACTAAAAAGAAGTCTCACTTCCCACCGGTCACTAGGGATATCCGAAAATATTGTACAAACCAGAAAAGAAGGTCAGGCCGTGGAGAAAAGGGAGCATTCTTACGTAGATGGTAGGGAGGAAAATTGCCAGCACACACTCCAGAGAACTGCCTGGTGTTTCCCAAAAACAACTAAACAACTCAGCTACAGAGCTTAGGGCACTTTCACTCATGGAAGTATACATTGGGAAACCTGTAAATCAAAGACACACAGCCACCCCAAATTTAACGGCTGCACTGTTTACAAGCACCTCGACCTCAGAACACCTCAAATATTGCAGGAAAGACAAAAATGGATAAAGAAGTTGTGGTACTTTCGTACCATGGAATATCCCTCAGCCATGAAATCAATGTCATAAGGCCAGTAGCAGCATAATGGGTGGATATAGGTATGATGATTCTAAGTGAAATAAGTCACACAGAAAAAGAAACTTATCCTAAGATATCACTTATGAAGGGAATGTAAAAAGGCTACACATGAACTAAAGTAGAAATCAGAACAGAGACTCACATTCAGAAAACACTCCTATGCCTGCTCAAGGGGAAAGGTGAGGTGGGTTGATGCATAGAATCAGAGTTTGATATTAGCACAGGTACCTTTTCATAAACCAACTATGTAATAGACAAGACCTACGCCTTGCTCAGTGAACTGGACTCAGCACCCCCTATCCCGCGCAGAGGAATATATCTGACTAGTAAGAATCTTAAAACCTATGTACTGATATGTCTCCGTAAGGGATTCAAGTGTGCCTAGAGCCGCATAAACATGGCAGTGAAAATCAGCTCAAGCCCATTATAAAAAGAAATTTCAAGAACAAAACACAAAAACAGCGAAATTCTTACACAATTCGTTCAGGGGCTCTGATGCAACCTGGATTGACCCCATCTACACCCACACCTGAATGAGACAAAAGGCTGGGCATTTGGGGCTCAGAGGATTGGTGAGGCTGGGTGAGCAAATGTACACCTTTAAAGCAATAATGCGTGCCACCCATGCCATGGGTCCCTACTCTCCAGGTTTAAGGGAATATTAGTAAAATTAAAACATGCATTCGAAACCCACAGGATGGGACACCGTGTGATCGGGAAAGATTTCTAAAACGCTCTTCAATTTTCCTCTCCTGGTACTCTGGTTCGACATTCCAGACACTTTACTCACAATCTCCCAACTTGAGGAGTCAGTGCCTTTAACCTCCTGTTTCTCACAGTTTGCAACTTGTGTGCAGGATGAAAGGGAAGAGGAGGAACCAATGAGAGCCAAGCTGTAGGCATTTGGACGGCACATGTCACTCTATTTTCCTGCCAGGGAGAAGAAATAACCAAAGTCTCAGCCTGCCTCCCCCAAAACCAGGATAGGGCCTGAAGCCATCCTGCGGTTTTGCGGCCAGCTCACAAAAATGTGTGTTGACAAATGGAGCTCATGGGCACAACAATTCAGAAACTTGCAGAGTTATAAAGGACAACTATCATCCAAAAATCTGTTGAGGGAAGGTAACCAGGAGGACTTGAAAGCCAGACGGTATTCCAGGAAACAGGCTTCAAGAGGTAGATGGGAATCGCCTTTAAAGCACATGAAAATCGGCAGAACTTCCACAATGATGCACTTGGCCAAAGAGGGCGTATGCGTGTTTTCCAGAACATATTGAGGAAAAAACGCATACACGCTTTGTGGCCAACCAAGCAAGTGGGAAATGCAAATACGCACTAAAAAGAAGTCTCACTTCCCACCAGTCAAAAGGGACATCCGAAAAAATTGTACAAACCAGAAAAGCAGGTCAGGCCGTGGAGAAAAGGGAGCGTTCTTACGAAGATGGTAGGGAGGAAAATTGCCAGCAGACACTCACTCCAGAGAACTGCCTGGTGTTTCCCAAAAACAACTAAGCAACTCAGCTACAGAGCCTAGGGCACTTTCACTCATGGATGTATACGTTGGAAAACCTGAAAATCAAAGACACACAGCCACCCCAAATTTAACGGCTGCACTGTTTACAAGCACCTCGACCTCAGAACACCTCAAATATTGCAGGAAAGACAAAAATGGATAAAGAAGTTGTGGTACTTTCGTACCATGGAATATCCCTCAGCCATGAAATCAATGTCATAAGGCCAGTAGCAGCATAATGGGTGGATATAGGTACGATGATTCTAAGTGAAATAAGTCACACAGAAAAAGAAACTTATCCTAAGATATCACTTATGAAGGGAATGTAAAAAGGCTACACATGAACTAAAGTAGAAAACAAAACAGAGTCTCACATTTAGAAAACACTCCTATGCCTGCTTAAGGGGAAGGGTGAGGTGGGGTGATGCATAAAACCAGAGTTTGATATTAGCACAGGTACTGTTCCATAAACCAAATATGTAATAGACAAGACCTACACTTTGCTCAGTGAAATGAACTCAACACCCCCTATCCCGCGCAGAGGAATATATCTGACTAGTAAGAATCTTAAAACCTATGTACTGATATGTCTCCGTAAGGAAATCAAGTGTACCGAGAGCGGCATAAACACGGCAGTGAAAATCATCTCAAACCCTGTATATAAATAAATTTCAAAAACAAAACACAAAAACAGCGAAATTCTTACACAATTCGTTCAGGGGCTCTGATGCCACCTGGATTGACCCCTTCCACACCCACACCTGGAAAAGACAAAAGGCTGGACACTTGGGGCTGAGAGGATTGGTGAGGTTGGGTGAGCAAATGTACACCTTTAAAGCAATAATGCGTGCCACCCATTCCATGGGTCCCAAATCTCCAGGTTTAAGAGAATTTTAGTAGAATTAAAACATGCATTCGAAACCCACAGGATGGGACACCGTGTGATCGGGAAACATTTCCAAAATGCTCCTACATTTTCCTCTCCTGGTGCTCGGGTTCGACATTCCAGTTGCTTTCCTCTTAATCTCCCAACTTGTGGAGTCAGTGCCGTTAAACTCCTGTTTCGAAAAGTTTGCAAATTTGGCGGAGGATGAAAGGGAAGTGGGTTAACCAATGAGAGCCAAGCTGTAGGCATTTGGACGGGCACAAGTCACTCTAATTTCCCATCAGGAAGAGCAATTATCCAAAGTCTCAGCCTGCAGCCTGGGAACCAGAATAGGGCCTGAAGCCATCCTGCGGTTTTTCGGCCTGCTCACAAAAATGTGTGTTGACAAATGGAGCTCAGGGAGCACAACAATTCAGAAACTTGCAGAATTATAAAGGGCAACTATCATCCAAATATCTGTTGAGGGAAGGCAACCAAGAAGACATGAAAGCCATGCAGAATTCCAGGAAACAGACTTCAAGAGGTAGATTGGAATCGCCTTTAAAGCACATGAAAATCGGGAGAACTGCCACAATCATGCACTTGGACAAAGAGGCCGTATGGGTGTTTTCCAGAACATATTGAGGAAGAAACGCATACACGCTTTGTGGCCAACTAAGCCATCGGGCAATGAAAGTACGCACTAACAAGAAGTCTCACTTCCCAACGGACAAAAGGGACATCCAAAAAAATTGTAAAAACCAGAACAGCAGGACCGGCCGTGGAGAACAGGGACCCTTCTTACGCAGATGGGAGGGAGGAAAATTGCCAGCACCCACTCCAGAGAACTGCCTGGTGTTTCCCAAAAAAAAAAAAAAAAACTAAACAACTCAGCTACAGAGCCTAGGGCACTTTCACTCATGGACGTATACGTTGGGAAACCTGAAAAACAAAGACACACAGCCACCCCAAATTTAAGGGCTGCACTGTTTACAAGCACCTCGAATTCAGAACACCTCAAATATCGCAGAAAAGACAAAAATGGATAAAAATGTTGTGGTATTTTCGTACGATGGAATATACCTCAGCCATGAAATCAATGTCATAAGGCCAGTAGCAACATAATGGGTGGATTTGGTATGATGATTCTAAGTCAAATAAGTCACACAGAAAAAGAAACTTATCCTAAGATATCACTTATGAAGGGAATGTAAAATCGCTACACATGAACTAAAGTAGAAAACAGAACAGAGTCTCTCACTTAGAAAACACTCCTATGCCTGCTCAAAGGGAAAGGTGAGGTGGGGTGATGCATAAAACCAGAGTTTGGTATTAGCACAGGTACCATTCCATAAACGAAATATGAAATAGACAAGACTTACGCCTTGATCACTGAACTGGACTCAACACCCCCTATTCCGCACAGAGGAATATATCTGACTAGTAAAAATCTTAAAACCTATGTACTGATATGTCTCCGTAAGGGAAACAAGTGTGCCTATAGCGGCATAAACACGGCAGTGAAAATCAGCTCAAAACCATTATAAAAATAAATTTCAAAAACAAATCACAAAAACAGTGAAATTCTTACACAATTCGTTCAGGGGCTCTGATGCAACCTGGATTGACCCCATCTACACCCACACCTGAATGAGACAAATGGCTGGACACTTGGGGCTGAGAGGATTGGTGAGGTTGGGTGAGCGAATGTACACCTTTAAGCAATGATGCGTGCCACCCATGCCATGGGGCCCTACTCTGCACGTATAAGGGAATGTCAGTACAGTTAAATCATGCATGGGAAACCCACAGGATTCGAAAACGTGTGATCGGGAAAGGTTTGTAAAACGCTCCTCAATTTTCCTCTCCTGGTGCTCGGGTTTGACATTCCAGGCGCTTTACTCTCAATCTCCCAACTTGGGGAGTCAGTGCCTTTAACCTCCTGTTTCTCACAGTTTGCAACTTGTGTGGAGGATGAAAGGGAAGAGGAGGAACAAATGACAGCCAAGCTGTAGGCATTTGGACGGGCACATGTCACTCTATTTTCCTGGCAGGAAGAAGAATTAACCAAAATCTCAGCCTGCCTCCCCCAAAACCAGGATAGGGCCTGAAGCAATCCTGCGGTTTTGCGGCCAGCACAGAAAAATATGTGCTGACAAATGGAGCTCATGGGAACAACTATTCAGAAACTTGCAGAGTTATACACGACAACTATCATCCAAAAATCTGTTGAGGGAAGGCAAACAGGAGGACATGAAAGCAAGGCAGAATTCCAGGAAACAGGCTTCAAGAGGTAGATTGGAATCGCCTTTAAAGCACATGAAAATCGGCAGAACTTCCACAATGATGCACTTGGCCAAAGAGGGCATTAGCGTGCTTTCCAGGACATATTGAGGAAAAAACGCATACACGCTTTGTGGCCAACCAAGCAAGTGGGAAAAGCAAATATGCACTAAAAAGAAGTCTCACTTCCCACCGGTCACTAGGGATATCCGAAAATATTGTACAAACCAGAAAAGAAGGTCAGGCCGTGGAGAAAAGGGAGCATTCTTACGTAGATGGTAGGGAGGAAAATTGCCAGCACACACTCCAGAGAACTGCCTGGTGTTTCCCAAAAACAACTAAACAACTCAGCTACACAGCTTAGGGCACTTTCACTCATGGAAGTATACATTGGGAAACCTGTAAATCAAAGACACACAGCCACCCCAAATTTAACGGCTGCACTGTTTACAAGCACCTCGACCTCAGAACACCTCAAATATTGCAGGAAAGACAAAAATGGATAAAGAAGTTGTGGTACTTTCGTACCATGGAATATCCCTCAGCCATGAAATCAATGTCATAAGGCCAGTAGCAGCATAATGGGTGGATATAGGTATGATGATTCTAAGTGAAATAAGTCACACAGAAAAAGAAACTTATCCTAAGATATCACTTATGAAGGGAATGTAAAAAGGCTACACATGAACTAAAGTAGAAATCAGAACAGAGTCTCACATTTAGAAAACACTCCTATGCCTGCTCAAGGGGAAAGGTGAGGTGGGTTGATGCATAGAATCAGAGTTTGATATTAGCACAGGTACCTTTTCATAAACCAACTATGTAATAGACAAGACCTACGCCTTGCTCAGTGAACTGGACTCAGCACCCCCTATCCCGCGCAGAGGAATATATCTGACTAGTAAGAATCTTAAAACCTATGTACTGATATGTCTCCGTAAGGGATTCAAGTGTGCCTAGAGCGGCATAAACATGGCAGTGAAAATCAGCTCAAGCCCATTATGAAAAGAAATTTCAAGAACAAAACACAAAAACGGCGAAATTCTTACACAATTCGTTCAGGGGCTCTGATGCAACCTGGATTGACCCCATCTACACCCACACCTGAATGAGACAAAAGGCTGGGCATTTGGGGCTCAGAGGATTGGTGAGGCTGGGTGAGCAAATGTACACCTTTAAAGCAATAATGTGTGCCACCCATGCCATGGGCCCCTACTCTCCAGGTTTAAGGGAATATTAGTAAAATTAAAACATGCATTCGAAACCCACAGGATGGGACACCGTGTGATCGGGAAAGATTTCTAAAACGCTCTTCAATTTTCCTCTCCTGGTACTCTGGTTCGACATTCCAGACACTTTACTCACAATCTCCCAACTTGAGGAGTCAGTGCCTTTAACCTCCTGTTTCTCACAGTTTGCAACTTGTGTGCAGGATGAAAGGGAAGAGGAGGAACCAATGAGAGCCAAGCTGTAGGCATTTGGACGGCACATGTCACTCTATTTTCCTGCCAGGGAGAAGAAATAACCAAAGTCTCAGCCTGCCTCCCCCAAAACCAGGATAGGGCCTGAAGCAATCCTGCGGTTTTGCGGCCAGCTCACAAAAATGTGTGTTGACAAATGGAGCTCATGGGCACAACAATTCAGAAACTTGCAGAGTTATAAAGGACAACTATGATCCAAAAATCTGTTGAGGGAAGGTAACCAGGAGGACTTGAAAGCCAGACGGTATTCCAGGAAACAGGCTTCAAGAGGTAGATTGGAATCGCCTTTAAAGCACATGAAAATCGGCAGAACTTCCACAATGATGCACTTGGCCAAAGAGGGCGTATGCGTGTTTTCCAGAACATATTGAGGAAAAAACGCATACACGCTTTGTGGCCAACCAAGCAAGTGGGAAATGCAAATACGCACTAAAAAGAAGTCTCACTTCCCACCAGTCAAAAGGGACATCCGAAAAAATTGTACAAACCAGAAAAGCAGGTCAGGCCGTGGAGAAAAGGGAGCGTTCTTACGAAGATGGTAGGGAGGAAAATTGCCAGCAGACACTCACTCCAGAGAACTGCCTGGTGTTTCCCAAAAACAACTAAGCAACTCAGCTACAGAGCCTAGGGCACTTTCACTCATGGATGTATACGTTGGAAAACCTGAAAATCAAAGACACACAGCCACCCCAAATTTAACGGCTGCACTGTTTACAAGCACCTCGACCTCAGAACACCTCAAATATTGCAGGAAAGACAAAAATGGATAAAGAAGTTGTGGTACTTTCGTACCATGGAATATCCCTCAGCCATGAAATCAATGTCATAAGGCCAGTAGCAGCATAATGGGTGGATATAGGTACGATGATTCTAAGTGAAATAAGTCACACAGAAAAAGAAACTTATCCTAAGATATCACTTATGAAGGGAATGTAAAAAGGCTACACATGAACTAAAGTAGAAAACAAAACAGAGTCTCACATTTAGAAAACACTCCTATGCCTGCTTAAGGGGAAGGGTGAGGTGGGGTGATGCATAAAACCAGAGTTTCATATTAGCACAGGTACCGTTCCATAAACCAAATATGTAATAGACAAGACCTACACTTTGCTCAGTGAAATGAACTCAACACCCCCTATCCCGCGCAGAGGAATATATCTGACTAGTAAGAATCTTAAAACCTATGTACTGATATGTCTCCGTAAGGAAATCAAGTGTACCGAGAGCGGCATAAACACGGCAGTGAAAATCATCTCAAACCCTGTATATAAATAAATTTCAGAAACAAAACACAAAAACAGCGAAATTCTTACACAATTCGTTCAGGGGCTCTGATGCAACCTGGATTGACCCCTTCCACACCCACACCTGGAAAAGACAAAAGGCTGGACACTTGGGGCTGAGAGGATTGGTGAGGTTGGGTGAGCAAATGTACACCTTTAAAGCAATAATGCGTGCCACCCATTCCATGGGTCCCAAATCTCCAGGTTTAAGAGAATTTTAGTAGAATTAAAACATGCATTCGAAACCCACAGGATGGGACACCGTGTGATCGGGAAACATTTCTAAAATGCTCCTACATTTTCCTCTCCTGGTGCTCGGGTTCGACATTCCAGTTGCTTTCCTCTTAATCTCCCAACTTGTGGAGTCAGTGCCGTTAAACTCCTGTTTCGAAAAGTTTGCAAATTTGGCGGAGGATGAAAGGGAAGTGGGTTAACCAATGAGAGCCAAGCTGTAGGCATTTGGACGGGCACAAGTCACTCTAATTTCCCATCAGGAAGAGCAATTATCCAAAGTCTCAGCCTGCAGCCTGGGAACCAGAATAGGGCCTGAAGCCATCCTGCGGTTTTTCGGCCTGCTCACAAAAATGTGTGTTGACAAATGGAGCTCAGGGAGCACAACAATTCAGAAACTTGCAGAATTATAAAGGGCAACTATCATCCAAATATCTGTTGAGGGAAGGCAACCAAGAAGACATGAAAGCCATGCAGAATTCCAGGAAACAGACTTCAAGAGGTAGATTGGAATCGCCTTTAAAGCACATGAAAATCGGGAGAACTGCCACAATCATGCACTTGGACAAAGAGGCCGTATGGGTGTTTTCCAGAACATATTGAGGAAAAAACGCATACACGCTTTGTGGCCAACTAAGCCATCGGGCAATGAAAGTACGCACTAACAAGAAGTCTCACTTCCCAACGGACAAAAGGGACATCCAAAAAAATTGTAAAAACCAGAACAGCAGGACCGGCCGTGGAGAACAGGGACCCTTCTTACGCAGATGGGAGGGAGGAAAATTGCCAGCACCCACTCCAGAGAACTGCCTGGTGTTTCCCAAAAAAAAAAAAAAAAACTAAACAACTCAGCTACAGAGCCTAGGGCACTTTCACTCATGGACGTATACGTTGGGAAACCTGAAAAACAAAGACACACAGCCACCCCAAATTTAAGGGCTGCACTGTTTACAAGCACCTCGAATTCAGAACACCTCAAATATCGCAGAAAAGACAAAAATGGATAAAAATGTTGTGGTATTTTCGTACGATGGAATATACCTCAGCCATGAAATCAATGTCATAAGGCCAGTAGCAACATAATGGGTGGATTTGGTATGATGATTCTAAGTCAAATAAGTCACACAGAAAAAGAAACTTATCCTAAGATATCACTTATGAAGGGAATGTAAAATCGCTACACATGAACTAAAGTAGAAAACAGAACAGAGTCTCTCACTTAGAAAACACTCCTATGCCTGCTCAAAGGGAAAGGTGAGGTGGGGTGATGCATAAAACCAGAGTTTGGTATTAGCACAGGTACCATTCCATAAACGAAATATGAAATAGACAAGACTTACGCCTTGATCACTGAACTGGACTCAACACCCCCTATTCCGCACAGAGGAATATATCTGACTAGTAAAAATCTTAAAACCTATGTACTGATATGTCTCCGTAAGGGAAACAAGTGTGCCTATAGCGGCATAAACACGGCAGTGAAAATCAGCTCAAAACCATTATAAAAATAAATTTCAAAAACAAATCACAAAAACAGTGAAATTCTTACACAATTCGTTCAGGGGCTCTGATGCAACCTGGATTGACCCCATCTACACCCACACCTGAATGAGACAAATGGCTGGACACTTGGGGCTGAGAGGATTGGTGAGGTTGGGTGAGCGAATGTACACCTTTAAGCAATGATGCGTGCCACCCATGCCATGGGGCCCTACTCTGCACGTATAAGGGAATGTCAGTACAGTTAAATCATGCATGGGAAACCCACAGGATTCGAAAACGTGTGATCGGGAAAGGTTTGTAAAACGCTCCTCAATTTTCCTCTCCTGGTGCTCGGGTTTGACATTCCAGGCGCTTTACTCTCAATCTCCCAACTTGGGGAGTCAGTGCCTTTAACCTCCTGTTTCTCACAGTTTGCAACTTGTGTGGAGGATGAAAGGGAAGAGGAGGAACAAATGACAGCCAAGCTGTAGGCATTTGGACGGGCACATGTCACTCTATTTTCCTGGCAGGAAGAAGAATTAACCAAAATCTCAGCCTGCCTCCCCCAAAACCAGGATAGGGCCTGAAGCAATCCTGCGGTTTTGCGGCCAGCACAGAAAAATATGTGCTGACAAATGGAGCTCATGGGAACAACTATTCAGAAACTTGCAGAGTTATACACGACAACTATCATCCAAAAATCTGTTGAGGGAAGGCAAACAGGAGGACATGAAAGCAAGGCAGAATTCCAGGAAACAGGCTTCAAGAGGTAGATTGGAATCGCCTTTAAAGCACATGAAAATCGGCAGAACTTCCACAATGATGCACTTGGCCAAAGAGGGCATTAGCGTGCTTTCCAGGACATATTGAGGAAAAAACGCATACACGCTTTGTGGCCAACCAAGCAAGTGGGAAAAGCAAATATGCACTAAAAAGAAGTCTCACTTCCCACCGGTCACTAGGGATATCCGAAAATATTGTACAAACCAGAAAAGAAGGTCAGGCCGTGGAGAAAAGGGAGCATTCTTACGTAGATGGTAGGGAGGAAAATTGCCAGCACACACTCCAGAGAACTGCCTGGTGTTTCCCAAAAACAACTAAACAACTCAGCTACAGAGCTTAGGGCACTTTCACTCATGGAAGTATACATTGGGAAACCTGTAAATCAAAGACACACAGCCACCCCAAATTTAACGGCTGCACTGTTTACAAGCACCTCGACCTCAGAACACCTCAAATATTGCAGGAAAGACAAAAATGGATAAAGAAGTTGTGGTACTTTCGTACCATGGAATATCCCTCAGCCATGAAATCAATGTCATAAGGCCAGTAGCAGCATAATGGGTGGATATAGGTATGATGATTCTAAGTGAAATAAGTCACACAGAAAAAGAAACTTATCCTAAGATATCACTTATGAAGGGAATGTAAAAAGGCTACACATGAACTAAAGTAGAAATCAGAACAGAGTCTCACATTTAGAAAACACTCCTATGCCTGCTCAAGGGGAAAGGTGAGGTGGGTTGATGCATAGAATCAGAGTTTGATATTAGCACAGGTACCTTTTCATAAACCAACTATGTAATAGACAAGACCTACGCCTTGCTCAGTGAACTGGACTCAGCACCCCCTATCCCGCGCAGAGGAATATATCTGACTAGTAAGAATCTTAAAACCTATGTACTGATATGTCTCCGTAAGGGATTCAAGTGTGCCTAGAGCGGCATAAACATGGCAGTGAAAGTCAGCTCAAGCCCATTATGAAAAGAAATTTCAAGAACAAAACACAAAAACAGCGAAATTCTTACACAATTCGTTCAGGGGCTCTGATGCAACCTGGATTGACCCCATCTACACCCACACCTGAATGAGACAAAAGGCTGGGCATTTGGGGCTCAGAGGATTGGTGAGGCTGGGTGAGCAAATGTACACCTTTAAAGCAATAATGCGTGCCACCCATGCCATGGGCCCCTACTCTCCAGGTTTAAGGGAATATTAGTAAAATTAAAACATGCATTCGAAACCCACAGGATGGGACACCGTGTGATCGGGAAAGATTTCTAAAACGCTCTTCAATTTTCCTCTCCTGGTACTCTGGTTCGACATTCCAGACACTTTACTCACAATCTCCCAACTTGAGGAGTCAGTGCCTTTAACCTCCTGTTTCTCACAGTTTGCAACTTGTGTGCAGGATGAAAGGGAAGAGGAGGAACCAATGAGAGCCAAGCTGTAGGCATTTGGACGGCACATGTCACTCTATTTTCCTGCCAGGGAGAAGAAATAACCAAAGTCTCAGCCTGCCTCCCCCAAAACCAGGATAGGGCCTGAAGCAATCCTGCGGTTTTGCGGCCAGCTCACAAAAATGTGTGTTGACAAATGGAGCTCATGGGCACAACAATTCAGAAACTTGCAGAGTTATAAAGGACAACTATCATCCAAAAATCTGTTGAGGGAAGGTAACCAGGAGGACTTGAAAGCCAGACGGTATTCCAGGAAACAGGCTTCAAGAGGTAGATTGGAATCGCCTTTAAAGCACATGAAAATCGGCAGAACTTCCACAATGATGCACTTGGCCAAAGAGGGCGTATGCGTGTTTTCCAGAACATATTGAGGAAAAAACGCATACACGCTTTGTGGCCAACCAAGCAAGTGGGAAATGCAAATACGCACTAAAAAGAAGTCTCACTTCCCACCAGTCAAAAGGGACATCCGAAAAAATTGTACAAACCAGAAAAGCAGGTCAGGCCGTGGAGAAAAGGGAGCGTTCTTACGAAGATGGTAGGGAGGAAAATTGCCAGCAGACACTCACTCCAGAGAACTGCCTGGTGTTTCCCAAAAACAACTAAGCAACTCAGCTACAGAGCCTAGGGCACTTTCACTCATGGATGTATACGTTGGAAAACCTGAAAATCAAAGACACACAGCCACCCCAAATTTAACGGCTGCACTGTTTACAAGCACCTCGACCTCAGAACACCTCAAATATTGCAGGAAAGACAAAAATGGATAAAGAAGTTGTGGTACTTTCGTACCATGGAATATCCCTCAGCCATGAAATCAATGTCATAAGGCCAGTAGCAGCATAATGGGTGGATATAGGTACGATGATTCTAAGTGAAATAAGTCACACAGAAAAAGAAACTTATCCTAAGATATCACTTAAGAAGGGAATGTAAAAAGGCTACACATGAACTAAAGTAGAAAACAAAACAGAGTCTCACATTTAGAAAACACTCCTATGCCTGCTTAAGGGGAAGGGTGAGGTGGGGTGATGCATAAAACCAGAGTTTGATATTAGCACAGGTACCGTTCCATAAACCAAATATGTAATAGACAAGACCTACACTTTGCTCAGTGAAATGAACTCAACACCCCCTATCCCGCGCAGAGGAATATATCTGACTAGTAAGAATCTTAAAACCTATGTACTGATATGTCTCCGTAAGGAAATCAAGTGTACCGAGAGCGGCATAAACACGGCAGTGAAAATCATCTCAAACCCTGTATATAAATAAATTTCAGAAACAAAACACAAAAACAGCGAAATTCTTACACAATTCGTTCAGGGGCTCTGATGCAACCTGGATTGACCCCTTCCACACCCACACCTGGAAAAGACAAAAGGCTGGACACTTGGGGCTGAGAGGATTGGTGAGGTTGGGTGAGCAAATGTACACCTTTAAAGCAATAATGCGTGCCACCCATTCCATGGGTCCCAAATCTCCAGGTTTAAGAGAATTTTAGTAGAATTAAAACATGCATTCGAAACCCACAGGATGGGACACCGTGTGATCGGGAAACATTTCTAAAATGCTCCTACATTTTCCTCTCCTGGTGCTCGGGTTCGACATTCCAGTTGCTTTCCTCTTAATCTCCCAACTTGTGGAGTCAGTGCCGTTAAACTCCTGTTTCGAAAAGTTTGCAAATTTGGCGGAGGATGAAAGGGAAGTGGGTTAACCAATGAGAGCCAAGCTGTAGGCATTTGGACGGGCACAAGTCACTCTAATTTCCCATCAGGAAGAGCAATTATCCAAAGTCTCAGCCTGCAGCCTGGGAACCAGAATAGGGCCTGAAGCCATCCTGCGGTTTTTCGGCCTGCTCACAAAAATGTGTGTTGACAAATGGAGCTCAGGGAGCACAACAATTCAGAAACTTGCAGAATTATAAAGGGCAACTATCATCCAAATATCTGTTGAGGGAAGGCAACCAAGAAGACATGAAAGCCATGCAGAATTCCAGGAAACAGACTTCAAGAGGTAGATTGGAATCGCCTTTAAAGCACATGAAAATCGGGAGAACTGCCACAATCATGCACTTGGACAAAGAGGCCGTATGGGTGTTTTCCAGAACATATTGAGGAAAAAACGCATACACGCTTTGTGGCCAACTAAGCCATCGGGCAATGAAAGTACGCACTAACAAGAAGTCTCACTTCCCAACGGACAAAAGGGACATCCAAAAAAATTGTAAAAACCAGAACAGCAGGACCGGCCGTGGAGAACAGGGACCCTTCTTACGCAGATGGGAGGGAGGAAAATTGCCAGCACCCACTCCAGAGAACTGCCTGGTGTTTCCCAAAAAAAAAAAAAAAAACTAAACAACTCAGCTACAGAGCCTAGGGCACTTTCACTCATGGACGTATACGTTGGGAAACCTGAAAAACAAAGACACACAGCCACCCCAAATTTAAGGGCTGCACTGTTTACAAGCACCTCGAATTCAGAACACCTCAAATATCGCAGAAAAGACAAAAATGGATAAAAATGTTGTGGTATTTTCGTACGATGGAATATACCTCAGCCATGAAATCAATGTCATAAGGCCAGTAGCAACATAATGGGTGGATTTGGTATGATGATTCTAAGTCAAATAAGTCACACAGAAAAAGAAACTTATCCTAAGATATCACTTATGAAGGGAATGTAAAATCGCTACACATGAACTAAAGTAGAAAACAGAACAGAGTCTCTCACTTAGAAAACACTCCTATGCCTGCTCAAAGGGAAAGGTGAGGTGGGGTGATGCATAAAACCAGAGTTTGGTATTAGCACAGGTACCATTCCATAAACGAAATATGAAATAGACAAGACTTACGCCTTGATCACTGAACTGGACTCAACACCCCCTATTCCGCACAGAGGAATATATCTGACTAGTAAAAATCTTAAAACCTATGTACTGATATGTCTCCGTAAGGGAAACAAGTGTGCCTATAGCGGCATAAACACGGCAGTGAAAATCAGCTCAAAACCATTATAAAAATAAATTTCAAAAACAAATCACAAAAACAGTGAAATTCTTACACAATTCGTTCAGGGGCTCTGATGCAACCTGGATTGACCCCATCTACACCCACACCTGAATGAGACAAATGGCTGGACACTTGGGGCTGAGAGGATTGGTGAGGTTGGGTGAGCGAATGTACACCTTTAAGCAATGATGCGTGCCACCCATGCCATGGGGCCCTACTCTGCACGTATAAGGGAATGTCAGTACAGTTAAATCATGCATGGGAAACCCACAGGATTCGAAAACGTGTGATCGGGAAAGGTTTGTAAAACGCTCCTCAATTTTCCTCTCCTGGTGCTCGGGTTTGACATTCCAGGCGCTTTACTCTCAATCTCCCAACTTGGGGAGTCAGTGCCTTTAACCTCCTGTTTCTCACAGTTTGCAACTTGTGTGGAGGATGAAAGGGAAGAGGAGGAACAAATGACAGCCAAGCTGTAGGCATTTGGACGGGCACATGTCACTCTATTTTCCTGGCAGGAAGAAGAATTAACCAAAATCTCAGCCTGCCTCCCCCAAAACCAGGATAGGGCCTGAAGCAATCCTGCGGTTTTGCGGCCAGCACAGAAAAATATGTGCTGACAAATGGAGCTCATGGGAACAACTATTCAGAAACTTGCAGAGTTATACACGACAACTATCATCCAAAAATCTGTTGAGGGAAGGCAAACAGGAGGACATGAAAGCAAGGCAGAATTCCAGGAAACAGGCTTCAAGAGGTAGATTGGAATCGCCTTTAAAGCACATGAAAATCGGCAGAACTTCCACAATGATGCACTTGGCCAAAGAGGGCATTAGCGTGCTTTCCAGGACATATTGAGGAAAAAACGCATACACGCTTTGTGGCCAACCAAGCAAGTGGGAAAAGCAAATATGCACTAAAAAGAAGTCTCACTTCCCACCGGTCACTAGGGATATCCGAAAATATTGTACAAACCAGAAAAGAAGGTCAGGCCGTGGAGAAAAGGGAGCATTCTTACGTAGATGGTAGGGAGGAAAATTGCCAGCACACACTCCAGAGAACTGCCTGGTGTTTCCCAAAAACAACTAAACAACTCAGCTACAGAGCTTAGGGCACTTTCACTCATGGAAGTATACATTGGGAAACCTGTAAATCAAAGACACACAGCCACCCCAAATTTAACGGCTGCACTGTTTACAAGCACCTCGACCTCAGAACACCTCAAATATTGCAGGAAAGACAAAAATGGATAAAGAAGTTGTGGTACTTTCGTACCATGGAATATCCCTCAGCCATGAAATCAATGTCATAAGGCCAGTAGCAGCATAATGGGTGGATATAGGTATGATGATTCTAAGTGAAATAAGTCACACAGAAAAAGAAACTTATCCTAAGATATCACTTATGAAGGGAATGTAAAAAGGCTACACATGAACTAAAGTAGAAATCAGAACAGAGTCTCACATTTAGAAAACACTCCTATGCCTGCTCAAGGGGAAAGGTGAGGTGGGTTGATGCATAGAATCAGAGTTTGATATTAGCACAGGTACCTTTTCATAAACCAACTATGTAATAGACAAGACCTACGCCTTGCTCAGTGAACTGGACTCAGCACCCCCTATCCCGCGCAGAGGAATATATCTGACTAGTAAGAATCTTAAAACCTATGTACTGATATGTCTCCGTAAGGGATTCAAGTGTGCCTAGAGCGGCATAAACATGGCAGTGAAAATCAGCTCAAGCCCATTATGAAAAGAAATTTCAAGAACAAAACACAAAAACAGCGAAATTCTTACACAATTCGTTCAGGGGCTCTGATGCAACCTGGATTGACCCCATCTACACCCACACCTGAATGAGACAAAAGGCTGGGCATTTGGGGCTCAGAGGATTGGTGAGGCTGGGTGAGCAAATGTACACCTTTAAAGCAATAATGCGTGCCACCCATGCCATGGGCCCCTACTCTCCAGGTTTAAGGGAATATTAGTAAAATTAAAACATGCATTCGAAACCCACAGGATGGGACACCGTGTGATCGGGAAAGATTTCTAAAACGCTCTTCAATTTTCCTCTCCTGGTACTCTGGTTCGACATTCCAGACACTTTACTCACAATCTCCCAACTTGAGGAGTCAGTGCCTTTAACCTCCTGTTTCTCACAGTTTGCAACTTGTGTGCAGGATGAAAGGGAAGAGGAGGAACCAATGAGAGCCAAGCTGTAGGCATTTGGACGGCACATGTCACTCTATTTTCCTGCCAGGGAGAAGAAATAACCAAAGTCTCAGCCTGCCTCCCCCAAAACCAGGATAGGGCCTGAAGCAATCCTGCGGTTTTGCGGCCAGCTCACAAAAATGTGTGTTGACAAATGGAGCTCATGGGCACAACAATTCAGAAACTTGCAGAGTTATAAAGGACAACTATCATCCAAAAATCTGTTGAGGGAAGGTAACCAGGAGGACTTGAAAGCCAGACGGTATTCCAGGAAACAGGCTTCAAGAGGTAGATTGGAATCGCCTTTAAAGCACATGAAAATCGGCAGAACTTCCACAATGATGCACTTGGCCAAAGAGGGCGTATGCGTGTTTTCCAGAACATATTGAGGAAAAAACGCATACACGCTTTGTGGCCAACCAAGCAAGTGGGAAATGCAAATACGCACTAAAAAGAAGTCTCACTTCCCACCAGTCAAAAGGGACATCCGAAAAAATTGTACAAACCAGAAAAGCAGGTCAGGCCGTGGAGAAAAGGGAGCGTTCTTACGAAGATGGTAGGGAGGAAAATTGCCAGCAGACACTCACTCCAGAGAACTGCCTGGTGTTTCCCAAAAACAACTAAGCAACTCAGCTACAGAGCCTAGGGCACTTTCACTCATGGATGTATACGTTGGAAAACCTGAAAATCAAAGACACACAGCCACCCCAAATTTAACGGCTGCACTGTTTACAAGCACCTCGACCTCAGAACACCTCAAATATTGCAGGAAAGACAAAAATGGATAAAGAAGTTGTGGTACTTTCGTACCATGGAATATCCCTCAGCCATGAAATCAATGTCATAAGGCCAGTAGCAGCATAATGGGTGGATATAGGTACGATGATTCTAAGTGAAATAAGTCACACAGAAAAAGAAACTTATCCTAAGATATCACTTATGAAGGGAATGTAAAAAGGCTACACATGAACTAAAGTAGAAAACAAAACAGAGTCTCACATTTAGAAAACACTCCTATGCCTGCTTAAGGGGAAGGGTGAGGTGGGGTGATGCATAAAACCAGAGTTTGATATTAGCACAGGTACCGTTCCATAAACCAAATATGTAATAGACAAGACCTACACTTTGCTCAGTGAAATGAACTCAACACCCCCTATCCCGCGCAGAGGAATATATCTGACTAGTAAGAATCTTAAAACCTATGTACTGATATGTCTCCGTAAGGAAATCAAGTGTACCGAGATCGGCATAAACACGGCAGTGAAAATCATCTCAAACCCTGTATATAAATAAATTTCAGAAACAAAACACAAAAACAGCGAAATTCTTACACAATTCGTTCAGGGGCTCTGATGCAACCTGGATTGACCCCTTCCACACCCACACCTGGAAAAGACAAAAGGCTGGACACTTGGGGCTGAGAGGATTGGTGAGGTTGGGTGAGCAAATGTACACCTTTAAAGCAATAATGCGTGCCACCCATTCCATGGGTCCCAAATCTCCAGGTTTAAGAGAATTTTAGTAGAATTAAAACATGCATTCGAAACCCACAGGATGGGACACCGTGTGATCGGGAAACATTTCTAAAATGCTCCTACATTTTCCTCTCCTGGTGCTCGGGTTCGACATTCCAGTTGCTTTCCTCTTAATCTCCCAACTTGTGGAGTCAGTGCCGTTAAACTCCTGTTTCGAAAAGTTTGCAAATTTGGCGGAGGATGAAAGGGAAGTGGGTTAACCAATGAGAGCCAAGCTGTAGGCATTTGGACGGGCACAAGTCACTCTAATTTCCCATCAGGAAGAGCAATTATCCAAAGTCTCAGCCTGCAGCCTGGGAACCAGAATAGGGCCTGAAGCCATCCTGCGGTTTTTCGGCCTGCTCACAAAAATGTGTGTTGACAAATGGAGCTCAGGGAGCACAACAATTCAGAAACTTGCAGAATTATAAAGGGCAACTATCATCCAAATATCTGTTGAGGGAAGGCAACCAAGAAGACATGAAAGCCATGCAGAATTCCAGGAAACAGACTTCAAGAGGTAGATTGGAATCGCCTTTAAAGCACATGAAAATCGGGAGAACTGCCACAATCATGCACTTGGACAAAGAGGCCGTATGGGTGTTTTCCAGAACATATTGAGGAAGAAACGCATACACGCTTTGTGGCCAACTAAGCCATCGGGCAATGAAAGTACGCACTAACAAGAAGTCTCACTTCCCAACGGACAAAAGGGACATCCAAAAAAATTGTAAAAACCAGAACAGCAGGACCGGCCGTGGAGAAAAGGGACCCTCCTTACGCAGATGGGAGGGAGGAAAATTGCCAGCACCCACTCCAGAGGACTGCCTGGTGTTTCCCAAAAAAAAAAAAAAAAAACTAAACAACTCAGCTACAGAGCCTAGGGCACTTTCACTCATGGACGTATACGTTGGGAAACCTGAAAAACAAAGACACACAGCCACCCCAAATTTAAGGGCTGCACTGTTTACAAGCACCTCGAATTCAGAACACCTCAAATATCGCAGAAAAGACAAAAATGGATAAAAATGTGGTGGTATTTTCGTACGATGGAATATACCTCAGCCATGAAATCAATGTCATAAGGCCAGTAGCAACATAATGGGTGGATTTGGTATGATGATTCTAAGTCAAATAAGTCACACAGAAAAAGAAACTTATCCTAAGATATCACTTATGAAGGGAATGTAAAATCGCTACACATGAACTAAAGTAGAAAACAGAACAGAGTCTCTCACTTAGAAAACACTCCTATGCCTGCTCAAAGGGAAAGGTGAGGTGGGGTGATGCATAAAACCAGAGTTTGGTATTAGCACAGGTACCATTCCATAAACGAAATATGAAATAGACAAGACTTACGCCTTGATCACTGAACTGGACTCAACACCCCCTATTCCGCACAGAGGAATATATCTGACTAGTAAAAATCTTAAAACCTATGTACTGATATGTCTCCGTAAGGGAAACAAGTGTGCCTATAGCGGCATAAACACGGCAGTGAAAATCAGCTCAAAACCATTATAAAAATAAATTTCAAAAACAAATCACAAAAACAGTGAAATTCTTACACAATTCGTTCAGGGGCTCTGATGCAACCTGGATTGACCCCATCTACACCCACACCTGAATGAGACAAATGGCTGGACACTTGGGGCTGAGAGGATTGGTGAGGTTGGGTGAGCGAATGTACACCTTTAAGCAATGATGCGTGCCACCCATGCCATGGGGCCCTA